>NC_064862.1:71362757-71400257 GCF_024139225.1 Suncus etruscus
AATTTTCTTCCTTCTTTCCTTTCTTTTTTTGTTTTGGGACCTTCCATATACTATTCAGAAGATCTAGGAACTACGCCAATACTACTTTGCCAAATGTGCCCATACCTTTAATGTCCTGGCTCAGAGATGTGATGATGATGGGGCCTAGTGGTACCAGGGAATAAAGGACCATACCAATAACTGCTATGGGAGGCATGCTGTACTGGAAATTAAGCCCAGGTCCCCTGGACATGGAGAACTTGCTGATCTGACTGCTGAGCAATTGCCTTGGCCCCCAATTTGGTTCTCAAGATGGCAGAACTACAATATCTCCCCAAATCAGAATTCTGGTGATGCTGACTCTGTGTTTTTTCTTACTAATTATGAATTCATCATTTGCTTGTTAATTATGAATTTCACTAATTCATGAACGGACAGGGTCACCCAATGCTTGTGCCCTCCCACCACCCTCTGGCATCTTCCTTATTCCAAGACAGAATTGCAGTTACCATTAATTCCCGTGCCTGTCCCATGGATTTTGGACTCCAAGTAGTTCCACAGTTCCTATTACAGGTATATCAGCTGAAGGTACTTAAGTCTCTGGGTCCCATCTTAGGTGAGGCAGATGCCCCAGATTGTGAAGAGGACATGAAATTTTATTCATGCTCATCTTTGTAGTTGGCCATCCCCATGTCTGCTCTCTGATAGTCACCACTGAAGTTTGTTAAATAGAACCTGTTCAGCTTATAAGGTTATTTTCTAGTAAATCAGAAAAGGAAGCAACGTAGATTAATCCTGAAATTAATAATCAATTAAATTTCATCTCTTTCATTTTAAACATCTAACTTCAACATGCACCCTTCCCGGTAAATCCCTTATTAATGGAATGAGTAGCCCCTGTCTGAGTGATTGGTTTTAGTTTAATCAGAGTTGCTTTTCTACTTCAAGGTTCTTGAAACCTGATGTGTCCCTCACTAAATTATTTAAGAAGAGAAAACTCCCGAGGTCATTTCATCCATCTAACATATCATTATGATGTCTGATGCCATTGTCAAAGTAGCGAAAAAATAAGGCTGCTAAAGTACACACTCTTAACTTGCCAAAGTAGCCAGTGTCAGCAGATTTGGCTGGTAATGAGTTGTGTTTGAACTTTGACACATGTTACTTCTCTAACATTTGGCAGCAACTGTCTCTTATTAAGGCTGTTGTTTATGGAAGAGGGCTTCCTGTTCCCAACTCTTCATTCACTTCAGAAGAGAATTTATAGAGCCACACCCACCCCCCTCCTTTCTGTGACCTCACACTTTCTTCTGCCAGGGTTGTAGACATCTCAACCCATCTTTGGACTAGACCATGACATTGGCTTTGTCAAGTGGATTATGGGGAATGAATGACAATGTGCCAATTCCTAGCTGAGGGTTGAAGAAACGGACACATTTTCACCAGTCTTATTAAGCATCTGCCCTCTATAATGAGAAAAATATGCCCCAGGCAGCTGTTACTTCTTAAGCTTGGATCTGGAAATGAAAAAACAGAGAATAGACATGGATCCAGATTAGTGCAGCTGAGCCTAGCTAAGATTAGCCAAACCACAGCCAAACTTCAACCCACAAACTCAAAGCAGGTATTTGCTGAGGCAGAACCACTGAGAGGTAACTATGATGCAACCTCCCAACAGGAAAAGCTTGTTAACACAGCTAGTGAAGAGGAGCAGGGGTTAAATAGTCATTTATTCCAGCTTGCTCACCACTGAGAATTTTTTATCATGTAATAGCATATGTCACTATGACTTTATCTGTTTGCTCTGCAAAGGCACATATTCTAAATATTTTTGTTTTACCATTCTTTCAGAATATTTCTGTAGTAATAAACACAAGTGAGTTCCATTGCATCATTCTACTAAATGGATAGTCTCACCCATCTCTCATAAGTGAATCTCTTCATGCCTATTAAATAATTTAATGGGAACTACACATTTCCCAGATGGTGGGAAGGAAGAAGTGTTGTACCAAATGAAGGACTGTGTAGAGCAGATATTTGGTTATTTGTGTGGAGCTAAGATAAACACCTTATTTTTCTAACTAAAAATCCCTAGATGCTTCAGTCTAGCTAACTCCATCAGCTTCTACTTTATAGTCTACCTAATGCCATCAGCTTCGGTTATCTTGATCCGTGGGCAGCTCAGAGAACTAGTCCCATTGGCCCCCTTATCTGTTCATTTACAGTCATCTTGTTGGGGTCACAGATAAGTACCCAACTCATTAGGCGCTGACCCCTACTGGAGTAATCATCATAAACCACCATGAGCTCTTCCCAGTTCAATTGATGTGTAAACTACTTAAGGACAAGATGAAATGAACAAGAAAGATTTTCTGGTTTAGTTTAATTGCTTCTCAGGTGGCCTCTCATTTACCAAGCTCTGCTACAAGTAAGAACCAGAACTACCCTAGTGAAACTAATATAAAAGACCCAAGTTCATTGGGGAATATAGCTTGATTCAATGCAGCCCAGGAAGCCTGCAGAGGCAGATTGAAAGACTGTCTCAGTCGACATGACGTGCTGGTGGTGGTCCTTCTTCTCTCTGCATATGCATAATTTAAATTTTCATTCTCTCTAGGTTTCATAATTAGATTGCTTAGTCCTTAGATTTAAACAACAAAAAATGATGCTACTGTAAACACGAGTCAAGTTGTCTCTATTGGGATATCTTTGTTGAGGTGCATTTTTAAACATACATTTGTATTCAGGTCGCATCAGTTTATCTTTACATGAGGTTAACGTGTACAGCACAGTAACTCAATGATCTGTGGCTATGGTCCTAATCCCATCAAAAGTCAAATTTCTACTCATCACCCTACAGTGAACTCCTTTACTTACTCTCCCACCTTCCCCTGTGATAATTCCCATTTATTCTTTGTATTGAAGAGTTTATTTTTTGTTTTTATTTTTTCCATATATATATATAGATGAATAAAAATCATATGGTCTTTGTCTTTATATCTTACTTATTTTACTTGAATATTATGCTCAGAGTCTACTCATTGTCACCATTGGCAAGATTCCATCTTTCTATTGCTGAGTCCTAGTTCGACCTTTTTCCATCCATAAACTGATAAATATTTAGTTTCCTTATCTTGGCTATGGTGAAAAATGCTATGATAATAGGGTTGTATTTTCATTTCAAATGATTATGTTTCTGATCATCAAATAAGTTCCCAGAAGTGGGATATCTGAATCAGATGATATTTTTATCCTTAAATCTGGAGGAATCTCAACACTGCTTTCTCAAGTGGCTACTCCAATTTTTATTTCCACTCATGGTGCTCTTTCTTTCTATCCTTACCAGTACAGGCTAGTTCCTGTCTTATTGAGAATTAGCCATTCTGACAGAACTGTGTGGTGTCTCATTGGGATGCCTTTTGAGGGCATCAAGAAAACGATGCTTAAAAATTTGCAATGAAAATGCAGTGGGGTGGTAAACCCAGACTCTGAAATTTGATGGTTGCTGAGGCAACATGGTGCTTCACTGTCCCATGTTCTCTGCTTTTGTGTGTGTTGAAATGGTTTGTAATAAGAATGAAATCGTTTAAAGTCTGCAGTCACATCAACTCAGATATGAGTTGAATCCAAATCTTATTTGGGAACTTGCTTTGTGTCACTATTGGATTTTGTTTTCACAGGAAAGAATGGCTGTCAGGAGATCCCATCTCACAAAGCACTTGTTGGATCCAGCTATTCTTATGCTTCCCCCTCTTTGTCAAGCCCTGAAAGCAGCCAGCTCTGGATTTTCAAGGTCTGATGTGCTTGTCTTTTCAATTTTTCTGTTGTCATCTTTCAGTAATCTTGCTTTCTTGTCTCAGATATGAACAGAATCTACTAATAATGGTGCTTCAGGCCTCAGAAGAATGGGCATCCTCCATTCACCCCTGAACCAGGGAAGCTATTTACAAAACATCCAAGGCTTTTTATAACAACACCTGGAAGCAATCCTCTACCAGGGAAGACCCTACCACTGCTCTGACATTGACCTGCTCAAAAGAAACTTCCCTTAACACTAAGAAGACTTGACAACAACAATGCCCTGCTAACAGGACAGGGCTCTCTGCATTGCCCTTTAATTGTGAGGTGAAACGAGAGGACACTCTGCACCATCCTGACTGCAATGTAGGATATGCAGATTCCAGGATCTTTAATACAGAAGCATGATACTAACAACAAGAGACTGTGTGAAAAATAAAAGTGTATTGGCACTACAGACAATGACTTCAATTGGACAAACTAGTTTGCCTGGAGTCTAGAGTTGGTCTTATGCCAGGAAACTTCAGGGGTAGGATCTCCTTGTATTTAGGTCAAGGCTTTTCTTTCCCATGTCCCTCATATTTTGGTGGGCCTATGCAAACAATAATTGCCACTCTAACACCGTTTTTACTGTGCTCCTTTGACTCTAATCCTTAAGAAAAACAACCCCCTTTAACTTTTGAGGTTAACTTAAACTAATATGCATGTGCATGGAAATGTAAAAAGGTACTTTACCTTCAATGTTTAAGGAGTTACATAAGTTTTATGGCTTTAGATTGCTTTGTGTGCTGCTAAGAAATATTATGTATTACAATCTGGGGACTCAAGGGACAAAGTAATTATACATGGGTTCTGTTTTATTTTTCTTAATTTTCTTTGGCTGAAAGTTTAAAGTTAAGATATCAGCAATGGGACTACTGAGAATTCTGTTTATGGGTGATTGTCCTTCCACTGTAACTTTACCTTGTCCTCTTTCTTTGCATCTTCGTTCTCATAATTAAAAATTAAAAATTAAAAAAATTGGTGCTTGCGTGTAGTCTAGAATAAAGACTCTAGCAAAGCAGCAAACCTGCCCACATGCTTTCCCAGGCAATGAACTCCCTGGGCCCAGAACTCAAATCTGCAACCCTGACCAATTCTTTATTCAGCCTGAGCAAGAACAACTATCACCATAAAGGGCTGTATCTTAAGGATTCAGGTCTTGTGAGACTTGGGGTTCCCCCATACTATAACTATTCTGTCACCCTCAGTGACTATTGGGTCCAATGTAAAAGGCACTATGATCTTGTCCCTTATCATCTTTGTGGTTACTCTGAAGTCCTACTAACTTCTTGCAACCTCACTTTGTAGGAACAGGAATAATGAGTTCAGATCCTTAAATAGAGAACATAATTCATTTCCCATTTTCACAAACATCAGTCAGAACTGCTTTTCATTAGGGCTGAATTGTCTGCCATCTCTCTGAACAACAAAGGTTGAATTGGGTCTCCCCACCATCACCATTGGTAGTCAAACCTACTCAGGGTTTTTTATCATCATCACAGGCCTACACTGATCTCATAGCCAGATTCCTGGGTCCAGAACCTGGGTCCTCTCTTTCCCTCGTTCTCATGAACACAGTTGAAACAAGCTGCCCTATGCAAGGTGCTCCTCAAAGTGGAAGAAAGAACTTACTCCTTAAATCTACATAATATTCCATTGTGTGTATATGCTACAACTTTTTGATCCTTTAGCCTAAATTTGGCCATTTGGGTTATTTCCATATCTTGAATATTTTTCAAAGTACAGAGGTGATGGGAACTGCGGTCTTTGGGAGAGGAAAGTAGGTAACTGGTGATGTGTGTGCTATCCACCATTATTGATAGTATTTCAAAGAAAGAGTTTGCTCATTCCCAATCCTAGCGAAATGAGTTTGAACTTGTGTAAGTCATGAACATCCATCATGCAGGTAGTTTAGGAAAATTAAAATCCTTTGCACAGGGCTGTCTCTTTGCCTATGCATATTATAACTTTTATCAGACCTTCAAGTAGATCTACTTTCTTTATTTCATGCATTGATCAAATATTTATTGGGTATATTATTTTCTGGGTAAAGAAATAGCAATGACAGACAAAATGCTCTGCTGCGTAGCTCACTCTAGTAAAACTGAAATTCCTGAGAATAAGTAATCAAAGTGCATCAGGATGTCCATGCAATGAACTGACATTTTTCACACATCCTCTTTGGGTGCATCGAGTTCCAGTCTGCAGACATTTGTACCATTGGTCCAAATATGCTTATTGCAACCATGTGTATGTACCGGGCTTTGTGGAAGTCAAGGGAAAACATTCATAAAAAATTTATTGGAAACCAATAAGTTTTCTGAGATCACCCACAGAGGAACTAGAGGAATAAAAAGAAGGTAAGAAACATGTGGCAAGGGGCCAGAGCGATAGCACAGTGGGTAGGGCTTTTGCCTTGTACACTGGCCAACCTGGATTTGATCTCTGGCATTTCATATGGTTCCCCGGTCCTGCCAGGGGTGATTTCTGACTTGAAGTAACTTCTTACAGCTGCTGTGTATAGCCCCCCCTCAAAAAAAAAAAAAAAAAAGAAAGGAAAGGAAAAGAAAAGAAAAGAAAAAAATGTGGCAGAGCGACAAATGAACAAAATACTGGCATTCTGACATTGACCCATGTCTGACTTTCCCATTTCCTGTGGAAAATTGAACCAGATTTCCTAGTTCTTTGAGAAACTGCATTATCTTCAATCACAGATGCATGTCTGGCAGGGTTATCCTGAGTCTGAAATGATAATGGCAACCACTTAGTAACCATTAGTTCTTTGTGTCTAAAACAATGATTCCTATTACATTGGGTTTATGGATGTATGCAGACTTAGAGAAACATATGCATGTGAATTCTTCTTGATGAATAAAAACTTGATTCTAATAATATAATCCTAATTTATTCACACTCAGGCAAATAGTTATCACATATCTTGTTTCATCATTTAATAAAGTCGTTTAATATTTGACCATGTCTAGCAATATTGGGGGATAGAGTGGATACCAGTGCCAATTCTCATTTCCTCAGTTAGCAGCATCTTACCTGGTAGTTACTGAGCCATGTAATGTCCAGGATTATTCTCAGAGTCTTGCACATGCTAGATGAATATTTTACCACCTGAGCTATTTCCCTGAAACAAATGAAGAGAAAATTTTAAGAAATAAAATAGTTGGAGGGGTTTCTCAGTAGAAAAGACCACCAACCTTTAAGTGGAAATATTTTAATTTCTTTTAAAAATAGGCATTTTATTTGTCTCCTTTTTTGCACTCTATTTCTTGACTCTTGATTTCTTGACTTCATAATTGAGATTCTGGATTGTATTTTCTCTTCCAGGGTCTTGTAGAATAGAAACTTGTGAACATAGCATCAAGTACACACAACCTGTCATTCTTCTGGACTAGTTGGGAAAGTTTGCAACAGGGCCTAAGGCAGAACCCCGAAGAGAAACAAAACCACCTACCTCACTGCTGCTAGGGCATCACAGCAAGACCAGCATGGCCACTCAAAGAATCTTCTTTTCTGGAGACAGCTGCAAAAAAATTGAAGTTCTTCTAGTTTTCAATTCTTCCTTTATTCCCTGGCAAAGCATTATGATTTTTTTCCCTGAAATCTCATTCCATTGTGAATTAGGAAGAGCTTAAAGTTTAGAATAAGATTCACTAAAATGCCAATTCAGCCCACTTTTACAGGGACCCTATACCTAATGCATTCTCACTCAACTTCCAGGCATCAGAGTTTGTAACATTAGAAAAGCAGTTAAGACCTTCAGGTGAGTATGAAACAAGGCCATTTTCATATGGAAAGTTCCTAAAATTATTCTCCAAGAGCCAAAGCATTACTCTTGGGCATGTAGCTAAGTGCCCATTGGGCAATGCAGGATGGGAGCTCCAGGCCACAATCAAATCAGAGTCTGGAGAACTCAGTCAGGGCTACAGTATGGGATCAAGTTGCTCAGAGTCATTTGTTCATTTGCACCCCAGACTGACTATGCTTTCTTTAGCTTCAGAAACTGTTGGCAGATTCTACATTTGTTTCCTTCTTCTCCTTTTGTTCTTCTGTCCTTCAGCAGACAGCCTTGGGGCTGAGCACCCACCATGTTCCATATGTTCCTGGATCTGTCCAGGCCAGATGTCTCAACTTCTAAGGAAGAGAGAGAAGGAAGAGCACTTGTTACCTCTAGGACCTGGCTAAGATAGTGTTCCATAGTCAAGTGAAATACCCTTTATATTGCCCTAAATTGTATTGCTTGTCTAAGTTAAGTGGATTTCTATGGACTATAAATCTGACTTGAAAGGACTCTATTAATTTAACTAAGATGTTACAAAGGGCTTACCAAAATTGAAAGCCTTTGTCTATGGAACATCAGTTATGACAATCTGCTCCCTGGGTGACAGAAAAATTCTCTGTTTCAGATGTTCCATATGTTGAACTGTGTGCATATTGCATGGGCACATGCTCGTGCGCATGCATACACACACACACACACACACACACACACACACACACACACACACACGTGAGGGAAAAGTGGCTGGGTCTTGTGTTGCAGGAATTCACTGTAGGTTAAATCTCCCTTAAATGCTTAAGCAAAGTATCCAATGCAGTCCTATTGGCATGCTTGGATCAATGTTCCAAGAATTTCTCTGATCTAAACACAGGCCTGATTTCATCTTTTATTCACATGAAAGGGGAGGAAATTGCGATCCATTTTAGGTTCCTCCATTTCCATGAGCCTCTAGGCCCCCAGCTGGGTAAAAACAAAGCTCCAATCCTAGTATCAAAGGCAAAGGATCAACTCTCAGGAGCTCAACAGGTGGGAGAAGCAAGTTAAAGACAGTGAAGCCCCAGGCCATGTCTTGAGGTATCTAGTCAGGAAGGATTGAACACAAAGCCCGTGACTGAATGCAATGTTGCATTCTCCTGGCAGTGACAAGTAGAGAAGGTTGAAAAGTTTTGTATGAGCATTCCCACTAGAATGGGCAGGCCTAGAGAGAGAGAGACCAGGAGTGACTAGGAATTTAGTCCAACCAGGACAGGTGGTGTGGTGGGCCAAAAGCAAAGAGCAGGGAAAAATATAGATCACACACTCAGATCAGCTAGTTTGACAAGTAGTAACAGTTGTCAAAATAGTCACAGGAGTGGTGATAGGACCACAATTATAAGTGACCTATATGTCAGAAAGGCTTAAAACACTTTTTCCCATATCAGCCTAGAACATTTCCATCAAACATCTCTTGAGGTAGCACAATGATTCAACTCAAGCTAAGACTCTATCTCTGATATCACTGATCAAGTCTGGTAACAAAAAAGCCAGGTAAGGAGCTTTCCTTGTGTGTGATTTCACTGAGTTTGATGGCTCAACTGTATTTGACCCCTGAACCCCACCAGGAATGGCCCATGAGCACAGAGCCTGGAGTAAGCCCCAAGAACAGCTTTTATGGCCTCAATATAAGAAAAATAAAATAAAATAACTGAGGCTAGTCTTCAAAGACACCATGATAGAGCAAGAGGGAGGGAAAAAACCAACCACCAGTGAGAAAGCACCCCACTTTCACGCCCACCTACATATAACAGACTTGGGAGCACAGTTAGGGAGATAGAAGTTAACTAAGGGAAAGAAGTAAGCCCTCAACAGGCCACCAAATCCCAGCCTGGAAGTTTCCATGGGCACTTCTTATCTGGGTCCCAGCACCCTATTTCCTGTTTACGGGTAATGAAGGGAGCGCTTGGTACCCCAGAGAGGCAGAAGCACAAGTTCTGGAAGCAAAATCTTGGAGGAACCACTTGGGGAAACCAGAAAGGGTGAAGGGGCTAGAAAGATGCCCCTGTCGGGTCCACCAACTCTATTTTCAGCTCTGAAACAGAGGAAGATAGTGTGTGGGCCTTTCATTTAGCTCTAAACTCTGCTGTTCCCACCAAACACTGAGAGATCCCCCAATCCCTGCCCCAGCATAAGCACAGCCTCCAGGAAGGATCCAGGAGTATTACGGAAAAGGGGTGGTGCTCGCAGAGGCTTCTGGGAGCCTGTGACTGACAGTGTATGGGTCATGTTAGCAGAGAAGATTTTAATGGCATGAAAATGTCTGTAATCACAGGAGCTGAGCTGCACGCCGCGCAGGTTCAAGGTGATCAAGACGCTCTTGTTCCACATCTGCATTTTCATCCCACTTAAATTGATTCATATTTTAATTGCTTCTCTCCCTGATTGAAGTACCAGAAAGGCGTACTTCGTGCCTTTGATCTCTGGGTCTAGCAGGCATGGACAAGGTCAAGCACTGGCGCTGAGCCCTTGAGAGGATTTCCTAGAAGGGCTCAGGAGACAGCAGCCCCGTGTGAGCAGCTGTGCCAGCATAGGACACAGGCAGGAGGCTGTGAACTGGGCTGGTTGAACTACAAGGGACAAGGTGATTAGTCTCAGAGCAGCTACTTCTTCCCCTCCCCCTCCCCCTTCCCCTCCTCAGACACACACACACACACACACACACACACACACACACACACACACACACACACACACACACACACACGAACTTGGAACTGACTGCAGGAAGGGAGGAGTGAGGTAAACCCTCTCCTGCTCTTCACCTGGCCATGTCACCACTGGTAAGCATATACTTGGTATAGACAAGTAAAGTGGTGAGTGATTCCCTCTCTCTAACCAGAGGCAGGCTACAGAGCACCCCTCTTCATCTACATATAAATCTTTTCCTTCCTTCCTTCCTTCCTTCCTTCCTTCCTTCCTTCCTTCCTTCCTTCCTTCCTTCCTTCCTTTTTCTTTTCTTTTTTCTTTCTTTCTTTCTTTCTTTCTTTCTTTCTTTCTTTCTTTCTTTCTTTCTTTCTTTCTCTTCTTTCTTCCTTTCTTCCTTTCTTTCTTTCTTTCTTTCTTTCTTTCTTTCTTTCTTTCTTTCTTTCTTTCTTTCTCTCTCTCTCTTTCTTTCTTTCTTTCTTTCTTTCTCTCTCTCTCTCTCTTTCTTTCTTTCTTTCTTTCTTTCTTTCTTTCTTTCTTTCTTTCTTTCTTTCTTTCTTTCTTTCTTTCTTTCTTTCTTTCTCCCTTCCTTTCTCTTTCTTCCTTTCTTTCTGTCTTTCCCTTTCTTTTTCTCTCTTTCTTCCCTTTTCTCTTTCTTCCCTTTTCTCTCTTTTCCTTCCTTCCTTCCTTTCTATTTCTTTTTCTTTCTTTTTTTTTTAGGCCACACATGTCTATTCTAAGGGATACTCCTGTTTCTGTGCTCAGGGAATCATTCCTTGGTAGGGTTGGAGAGATGAACATATGGGGTGCTGGGAATTAAGTCTGCATATGCACTGTTGCTCTTGCCCTTTTCTTTTTCTAGGGGAATCCTCCAAAGTGGTACTCTGATGAGTCTACTTTTCCCCTGTAACTTCACCTTCCCACACATCAATAATCAGTACTTGTCAAGGAGCACCTACCCTAGGTGAAGCAGTTTTCATTTTCTTTTAAGCTCTGATTTCTGCTAAGTATTATTCCTTTCAAAGCATAGGGACTTATGGAAAGGAGGCTCTAATATTACATAATTGCTAAGTCACAAAACCAGATGGTACTTTGTGTAAGTAACAAAGTCCTCACAGTCCTCCTTCACATACACACCTGTTTCTGCTTTTTCACACATGTCCTACAACCCTGTTACCTACTGACACACAGCATCCTCCATTTTTCATCTCAACACTAGAGAGACCTGCTTTGGCTTTCCGGGGTTGTTCTAATGCACTACCATAAACCAGGTAGTTAGAAATTACACACATTTAATGTCTGACAGTCCCAGGAGTCCAGTTCCAAAATTAACTTCACTGTGCCAAAATCAAGTGGAGGGTAAGACTTTACTCCCACTGAAATTATCTATACCCTCCTCTTTCAGCTTCTAGCAGCCATTACTTCTTAGCTTATGGACACTTCAAGGAGTCTCTATTTCCTTATCCTCTACCATATATTTATATGTTTGTGTGCATGTGTATGTGTGAGAGATAGACAGGCAGAGAAAAAAGATTTCTGCTTTTCTCCTACGAAGATATATAGGATCTCATTCAGGACCCACCTAGGTTATCTGACACAGTCTCACGATCACATTTTCATTTCAATTTACATTTGCAAAGGCTGTTGTGTCAGACTGTTGGTCTTGGGGGTTAGCACTTGACCTATCTTTGAGGCCATTATTTACCCTACCATCTGCACTGCCTTGCTCCTCCTATTGGAGACTGCCCTCATCTTGGCCCATGTCTCTTAGGTATCTTTATTTTTTCCTTCTGGGCTCCTATGGGAATAGGTGTAAGTGGTGGAGAAAGGCAGAGGCTCCTGTGTGATTTGTGATCAGGACCCTCTATGCAAAAAAATGCAGGAGTTTTAGGCCTGGAATTGCAAAGGGCTGGAGTAATAACCCTCCTTTGCAGAGGGGTGAAAGAGGAGGTTGTTTGAGATGGCAGATAGCTGCTGTGCGCCGCCAAGATCTAATAAAATGGGGGTCTGGCAGAGCTGAGACGAGAAAATGATTGCACTACTGGGGAAAAGCATTCTTCAGAGTGAGCAGGCAGAGGGACGATGTATGTGCATCAACCAATGGCAGCTCCAGGTTTGCCTCAGCTACTGCAGAGGAGCATAGAAGCCCTCCCCACGGGCATCTTCTTAATGACAGTCATCATGGCGATGGGTCACTGGTGCCTGGGTTAAGGAATCCCTAAACATTCATTTAACTTTTCCAACATAATACCTGATGTTGAAACCTGACTGCCATTTTCCATTTTAAGTGTTTTATCCTACATCAATTCTATACACATTGGTTTCAAGGAGTAAAATGCTTTTCTTTCAAGCCTCTCAATGTATATAACACCCTGAGGTCAACAGTCAAAGGTAAATTTCAACTCTTAAATAGAAGGCTCTGGGTCCAAGTGTTTAGTTTGGAACTATTTTGTGGGTGGAGCGAGAAAGTGCCACACAATGTTTCAGAGATCTGGGAGTTCCACAGCAATTCTAAGTCAACTTGACTAGTGATTTAATAAAAGGATCTAAGGGGGCCATACTGCTCAAGACCCTGCAGTGCCAGAAATTACCAAGTCACCCTAGCAGTGTTCAGGAGATCATGTGGTGTCTCAGATCAAACCCAGGTAAGATACATGTTCAGCATGCATCCTAACCACTGTATTATCTTTGAGTTCTGGGGGCCCTGAGTTGGAATTCTTAATTGGTGCAACAGTTGATCCTCTATAGACTCTGCATAAATCTCTTGGTCAAATCAGGCATAATACAGGGATACAGGGATAAGAGTAGTAGAGAAGATGCCCTGGTTTTTGAAGTCCTCCATTTACTGTGGTTAAATAAGCACCTCATAGTTGACATACACCATGATAATTTTGGAGGTAAATGGGACAGTGCCAATAATTAAGTGGGAATACCAGGCCTTTACCTGGACGTCTTGAATATTGTCTAACATTAAGAAACTTGCACTTTTACTGACTGACCTGGAGCAAAAGTGTCAGTATTTTCATTACATTCTCTCTTCCCTCTAGCACCTGCTCTCCTGCTCCTCTACAGCTGTCACTCCACAACATGACAGGAACCTTTTTTCCACAATTGATTTTGTGACTAAAGAAATATGTGACAGGGAGATAGGTAATACAATATCATGGATATAAGGTTAGGACTTGTTTCATCTCCACTGTTGTGGCTAATGCAGGTCCATCCTTGCCCACCCCAACTCCATCATCAATACCTTTTCTCTTCAAAGGCTTTGGTGCTACCAGGAGACTGAAGCCAGCAGCCTGATCGGCGAACACAACAGAATCATCCCACTCACAAAGTGCTTCT
Source organism: Suncus etruscus (assembly GCF_024139225.1). Lineage (NCBI taxonomy): Eukaryota > Metazoa > Chordata > Mammalia > Eulipotyphla > Soricidae > Suncus > Suncus etruscus. Next base: position 71,376,394 of record NC_064862.1, read on the forward strand.
GGGGTTGTTGAACACAATGAAACAAATCTCCAGTACTAGAATTTTCCCCATTGAAAGCATACATTTTAGCAAGAAAATTATCAGCTTTAAGAGAACTTTGGAGGACACTCTATGATTGGGTGGACTCTGTGATTCTAGGGTAGAAGAGAAGAGCAAAAGAGAGAGCCCAAGGAAGTGTTTCTGTGATAGATGGAAGATAGAGAAAGAAGGGTATGGAATGAAGGGTGTGAGAGAGAGACAAGAGAGAAAAGGAGAAAGAAAAAGAGGAAATGAAGAGGAAGAAAAGAGAAGAACAGGGAAGGGGAAGAGTAAGGAGCTTGAGTTTTCTGCAGCAGCTCTTAAGTCTACTTTATTCATGATAAAGTCATATCTTCAGGAACTAAAGGATTTATTTAGCCTGAAGGACCTACTGTATTGTCAGTGACAGCCCTAAGATCTCAGAGTAGGCTCTTTTCGTCCACTCTGGAAGCTATGTGGAGCACTGAAAGAAATGTCCTTGTTGAGAGAGAGGTTTGTCTTGTTCTTAAATGAGGTCTTTTGACTCTTAGTCAAGGCATCTTTATTCTCTACTTCATGGCCTTTTCAGTCAGAACAAGAATGTGGGCAAGGTGTAAATAAGTAGATACTTCCTCCCCTAGTACATTAGGTACCTTTTGTATTAATTATTAATTATAAAGTCCGAGTGATGGATGGATAGAATGAATGGTGAGGCCTTTTTCAGCCCAGCTCAGTGCCTGCAGCCCCTAGAGCCTGGCAGGTCTGTAGGTATTAGGATGATAGTGAAGAAATGATGGCAGCAGTCAGATGAAGTTTCAGGAGACGTAAAGTTGTATTACAAGGCTCTAACCTCCATGTGCATATCTCACATGGCCTATAAGCTGAGCAGCCTCTCTGCACCCAACCTGTCTCTGATCTCTCCCTCTGCTGTATGTCCTTCCTCCTACTTCTCTCTCACCCCTCAGGCAGCCCCTTTGTTACCAACCACAGACCCCTCCCAGATGTGAGAGGGTCTGGCCATCCAGGTAAAATAGTTAGGAAGTTAGGGGATGGGTTACAAGCACCCAAAGCTGTACAAATCCAAAACAAGTCAAAGAACTCGTGGAAACTCAGGAGAAGCCAAAAGAGAAAGATGAGACTCATCGGTTTCTGGACAGGTCAGCCTTACCCTTCCCTTGCTCTAATACTTATTGTTCTGGAGATGATACAATACTTATGGCTAAGAACATAAGAAACTCATTTTATACTATGTACAGACTCATGAAAAATGTGACTGTTTTATAAGGTTGTTAATGGTTTTTTGAGTTTTTTTTTGTTTGTTTGGTTTGGTTTGGTTTTTGGGTCACACCTGGCAGCACATAGGGGTTACTCCTGGCTTTACACTCGAAATAACTCCTGGCAGGCTCAGGAGGACCATATGGGATGCTGGGATTTAAAGCACCATCCTTCTGCATGCAAGGCAAATGCCCTACCTTCATGCTATTTCTCTGCACCCCTAAGGTTGTTATTGTTTTATAACTAGAAATAACACTTAGATTTCCTATCTGATAAGGCTGAAGTTCTTTATAAATTAATTTCTCAGTGCTAGACCCTGATTCTTCCTTTCAATTACAACTCTCTATCAAACTTGATTTTGAGCCCACATGGAAGATATGCTGCAGATTGGTTTTTATTTTTATTTTCTAGTAGTATTCCAAAGATGAAAGAACCAGGACAAAAGTCTCAGAATCATTATTACCTCTGCCCTCAAGGATACTGTTAAAGTACATTTGTCACTTAGCTTGTTGTTCTTTACCCTCATTTCCAAATTCCACCTTCTTCCTTTGTTCTTGTTCTCTCTACCCTGTCTTATGAATTCTCCTATTTCTCAATGAGCAATAACCTTCATTCTACTTTTCTTTATGAAAGAGCAGAGTTTATGAACACTCCAATTTCTTAGCAACCTGCTGCCAAAATAACTTTCTTATAACATTATTGTCATTCTGTCCTCACTGTCACACTCAAAATTATTGCCTATAGGAAACAGTCCAAACTTATTACTATGTCATGCTAGAACTTTTTGATTCAACAAAGCTCTGATGGATGGTTAACTCCCCACAAGACCTCGTTGACAAACTATAAAGCTTACACTTGTGGCTTTTGGTCTTCCCCTTCCCTTTTGGAAGGCACATAGTGAATGGGGTCCCCTTTAGGGACATCTAGAGTCCACTGATTCATGGCCCTCTCTTGCTATCATTCTTCCTTGAGTAGTGTTAGTCCCCATGTAGTTTAGGGCTTAGCAGCTAACCCAGGAACTAGTTAGAAATGAACTGTATGAGCTTATTTTCCTTGAACACATCAAATGAGAATCTCCATGTGTAGATATCTGTACTTTATTATGTTTTCCAAGTAACTCTTATGACTCCTAATATTTCTATTTGTTTTTTGGGGGACCATACACGTTTGATGCTCAGGTGTTACTCCTGGCTAAGTGCTCAGAAATTGCCCCTGGCTTGGGAGGACCATATGGGATGCCAGGGGATCAAACCGTGGTCCTTCCTTGGCTAGCGCTTGCAAGGCAGACACCTTACCTCTAGAGCCACCTCACCAGCCCCAAATATTTCAAGTACAGTCTTCTAAACCACAATGCTTCCTAGCATACTCTGGCAACTATATGACTTACTGAATTTAAACCAATAATTGGTCAATTAATGTATTTTTGGAGTTTGAGCTAGAATTTGCTATTCTGACTACTCGCTCACTATGAGGGCCATATTTCTATAGACATACTTATGGAGTACTTACGGAATTAAAAGAAGGAGAGCATGAGATCTATTTCTCACTTGAATCCCTAGAAATTATTCAGATTCTACCATTTTCCTATTCCAGTGTGGCCTCTACTCAGTGGCATTGATCTGATATTACTCCATTTTTCTCTATTTGACATGTGTTCACCATCCACAGGGCTGGGACACCTTGTTCGCATCCAAACACACCATCTACCTTGGAGAGCTGAGGACAGACACACTGCATGCACAAACATCCAGTATTCTGGGGAAGTCTAAAGAATCACAGCTTCTATAGTGCCACTTCTGCACAACACAGATTGTAAATCTCTACTTCCTCTTGTTTCTGCTAATTTGCGGCTTTGTTTTTCCTGCTTTGGGTTCATTTTTGCTTTCTATTTAGTACCAAGTTCTTGCCCTCAGATTAACATCATCCTTCCAAGTTCACTTTAGTTTTACTTTCTTTTAAGACTATTTCTATAGTCTTAGTGGAGATGACTTAAAACAGAAAGGCTGAAGAGCTAGCACAGGAGCTATAGTTCAAATCTAACTGTGATAAGCCCTTTGCTGATTTCTGGCACCACACAGTCTCCTGAATCTCACAGGGTACATCCATAGAGATTCTAGGACACAAATGTAGTGGTCCAGGTGCTTTTTTGTCCTCACCTTGAGCCTGGTAGGTGAGAATGACTCCTAGATCACCTGAGCATTACTTAGGAGACGAAAAAAACTAAATAAAATAAATTTTAAATGGCCTATGAGGATTCTACATCAGTAGACTGCAACTTTTCAGGATTTTATTTGTCCTGATCTTAGACTTCATCCATAGTTAGCTCTGGTACCTTTCAAGAAGATGTAAGAAAACTTTCAGGGGGGGGGCGGGAAGGTGGTGCTAGAGGTAAGGTGTCTGCCTTGCAAGCGCTAGCATAGGACAGACAGCGGTTTGATCCCCTGGTGTCCCATATGGTGCCCCCAAGCCAGGGGGGATTTCTGAGTGCATAGCCAGGAGTAACCCCTGAGTGTCAAACGGGTGTGGCCCAAAAACCAAAAAAAAAAAAGAAAAGAAAAAGAAAACTTCTAGGGCCAGAGAGATAGCATGGAGGTAGAGTGTTTGCCTTTCATACAGAAGGTCAGTGGTTTAAATCCCGGCATCCCATATGGTCCCCCAAGCTTGCCAGGAGTGATTTATGAGTGTAGAGCTAGCAGTAACCCCTGAGCACTGCCGGGTGTGACCCAAAACCAAAAAAAAAAAGAGAGAGAAAGAAAGAAAGAAAACTTCCATCTGCAGAGGAACTCTCTTTATTTCATCTCATTCCTTACTTAATGCCATTGGGTTCAGAGTCCACTGGTGCCCACTCCATTCCTGATCCACATAAGATTTCATACTCCATCTATATTATTCCTCCCTGAACCTGCTCCAATCCTCTCTCCTATCATCCTGTATCAGTTTTGAAGTTCAACCCCTTCTATGTGCCCATTCATGCAAATGAGCAGAAACAAAACAGGAAAATATACAGCTATACCTTTCAAAATTTGTCACCTAAAAACTCTCAACTGAGAGCAACTACTTTCCAGGTCTCCTGGCTTCTGTGGATTGAATTTCCAAGGCCATTTGTCTCACATTGTTCAACCTCTTCTACCCTCTCTTCCTTAGACATTTGGATTGTATGTTTTAATTACTCCATCTCATCACCATGAGCTCTACTGACATGGCTGCACTGGAAAACCTTGCTGGCCTTTTCCTCTTTACAGAAGGAATACGATGACCCTGTGTTCAAAACCAGTGCCACTATTCTAATACACTCCCTTTTGGCAGGGTGGTTCTCTTTTCAATGAGGACAAGAACACACTCTCTCTGAATGCAGAGTACCCTGGCTGTGCCTCCTAATTGAGCTTCTTGTGTCTTCTTCACTTATTGCAGTCTCTGCCTAAAGGTCATCATCACTACCACCTCTCCTAATTCCCCCTAAAGAGATAGGCACAGTGATCGTTTCATACATCTGGCCCTCTGGATCTACTTTGTCTCGATAGCAACTTTACAATCAAAAGTTGCCTCCACACCCAAGAAAGTAAGCTTCTAGAGGGCAAGGACATTAGTTGTTCATATTTGTATCACTAATGATTACAATACATAGTACTTGCTGAATTAATGATTGAATGGGATAATGATGCTATGGAAATCTTTGGCTATGGGCTTAAATGGGGTCATAAAATGTCTGTGTTCTATTTGCTGATCAGCAACTCCTTTAAAAGGCAACCTAAAGGGTGCTCCATAATATGAATGGGAGAAAAAAAAGCAAATGGATGGATTTCCCAGCGTTCTTTGTTAGAGATTTTTCATCACATTTAGGTGCAGTGATAAGATTTGACAAGCTCTATGTCCACATGAAAGTTGGGATCAATAAAAGTGTTTTCATTGGAAAATAAAGCAGAATCCCTGACCTGTTGTCTACTGAGGTTGGGTGACTGTCATTTTCAAGATGATCTTTTGTGTCATGAACTCCCTTCCCTCTGAAAATACCCTGCACACTAGCTTGTCCAGCTTTAGATACAATTTTTACATCCTGCCTTAATTTGATTAGCGACAGATGCTATTATCTGAGGAAATCTAAATTGCCTCTTCCTGTGCTAATGAACTACTGTACCAAGTGCGTGGGGATTTGAGAACAAGATAGATTTATTAATGAGTGCCTAATTAAAGGGACAGTTACAGAGTTGGGAAAGGGGTAATGTTTCCATTTCTTATAAAAGACACACTTTTTCTGGCAAAATGGAAATGTTTTAGATCTAGTTTAAATCTTCAAATGTGGCGATTAAAAATTAACATTTAATTTAATGCAATAGAAAGAGCCAATCTCTTCCTGGCTGGGGTGGGATCTTTGTGACTGTAGTATAGCTGCCCCTGTTCTTTCCCACAAACTGCCTTGGGACTGTTTTCCTCAAAAGAACAAAGGCCTGACACCAAAGTCTTTCTATTAATTAAGAGCAAACTTACATCTAAAGATCATCAAGTTGTGTGTGTATGTAAATGCCTGCTCCTGGTCCCTATGTAGAACTTTCCATTCCATTTGGAATCCAAAATAAAAGGGTTTATTCCTGATCTCCCAACCCCCAAGATTCTTGGAGTGAGGATGGAAACAGGATTTATGTTTAGATTTGAAGATATGTAAAGGCATGTTAAGATAAAGTAGAAGTAGGGCTTAATGACTTGGCTTTCTGTTCCCAGCCCCATCATCCATATACTCATTAGTCCAGGGCTGGGATGCTTCAATGTCCCCGTATGAGGTACCCTGTGGGCATTGGGCAGGCAGGAGGCTTCCATGTAGAAGATGGAGTGAATAAGAAGGAATAGGAAAAAAAAAGCTCTGAAAATGGGTTATGGTTTAGCAGCTGTCAGGAGGCTCTTTCACTGCCAGATCTTCATTTTTTGAGTAGCACTGGAAGTTGTTACATGTGATCCTATAGGTATGAGCATTACCAGAGCATCCTAGCATGCATCAATGAGGACAGAGTGAAATGGAGCTTCATTTTAAGCTATCTGTAAGCCTGAGAGGTTTGACTACAAGGCCCTAGGACATTATATCAGGCTATCCTGGCTTTCTACCAGGAGGTTACTAGAGAAGAAAATCTGTAAGGATGAGGCAGTAGAGAATGAACTCAATTGAGGCTGGGAAAGAACTCTTCCTAATGAAAGTGGTATCTCCATTATTAAGAATAACCCCCTATATTTTCTTTGGCATCCTAGCTATCCTCCAATGAGAGTAGAAGAACGTTTCCATTCTCTTTGATCTCCAGGTAGAAAATGGATGAGCAAACTAGGCAAGATAAGTTAGTCCTTGATATTTGTAATCCAAAGATTCCATTGAAACGATTGCTTTACTAACAGGGACTCTAGAGTTAAATATCCCTGGAAATGATTTCTTATATTTTGAAGACTTCTGCAAGAATTTCTCCCAGACTGTTGTGACTTGGATTACAATTTTTGTAACAGACAGAGAACAAAACAGACATGTTTTCCAGCTGTATGCAAGAGAATAATCTTATCCATTTATATAATGAATAGTAGTCTATTCCAGGAGATTTCCCTAGTCGGTCCACTCTGTCTTCTTTTATCAAACAAATAGAGGGGCACATAAAATCTTCAGTTCCTTCATGAGGAGCCTGGTGGATATTGAGAATTAGTCTCTCTTTGGTAAGAAATTATGGTTGTTTCCTTGTGTTGCTGTACTGGAGAATTCTGGTGCACAGTGATGCCATATTTCTCTTGGGCTTGCCAATAGCAAATGCAGCCTCAGCATATTGAATATAAAGTGGAGAAAGAAAACAGAGCCCAGCTGGCCCCAAAACCCCATCACTACCCCCTAAAAGAGAGAAACTACATGCACATAAGTGTGTGAAGAACTGTGGTTAGTCCAGGATTGCAGTAAATTCTTTTCATACTGATATGATTTCCGCTGAAGGGGCAGACCCTGGTGATAGAGTCTTCCTGGCCTTTCAAATACTTAAGTGATGTAAGGCAAGAAACTGTCTGATTTTTCCACATACATGGCTGGGAGGGCAGACAAAGAATCTCACATCCTGAAAAGGAAGCCCAGGAAGAGGTGGACTGTCCAACTTTAAGCCAACAACTGAGATTTAGGTCTGGGATCCTGCCAATGGGGAAATCTGTGAGACTATTGGAAAGAGAAAGTCAGGTTGATACCAACTTATAGGTGAATTATGAGCAGGCAGAGCCTGGTGGGAGAGAGCTCTTGGTTTGCCAAGTCCAGAGTAGGGCCAAAGAAAAGTTCCAAGGTAGCACCTGAAGGTGAACTGGTAGTAGCAATGCAATTAAATTAAATCAAAGTGCTGTATAGGGAGGATCAATCTATGCAGAAGGTAATGGCAGAGTCATCAAAGGATTCTAGCGAGCATGAAAGGCCTATTTGAAAATCATCCCATTGTGCTAGCACTTAGAAGTGACAGCTCCTGTGTTAGGCACCTGCCACAGGCTCTTTCAAGAACCTTGCATGATGGTTCTTTTAAATACTCTGCCAGAAAGTTACTGCCTCAATCTGTCTCACTGATATTGAGAGTCCAAGAAATTTGATCAAGAAATTTCCAGCTACCTTGGCCCAGATCTCAGAGCATAAGAATTATTTTGATTATGCCACCATGATTTACAAGTTGTTTGTAATATGCTTGTTACAGGCATTCAGTGCTCCAACACTAATTTTTCCACCAGTGTGACCTTCCCTACCAATGTCCTCAGTTTCCCAGCCAGTCTTCAGCCACCAATTTACTTCATGTTACTTGTTACAACAAAATTACAAATATAAATATCAAAAATAAACCAACAAAAGCCAATTTGTGATTGTTGTTATATCTCATAATTGGGTCACTAAAGTCACTGAGGATTTACTGAGCTGTTTTGTACTAGTTAAGCCTTCTGTGTTATTGTTCTCATTCACTGAGCTTGGTAGTCTTCTATGAAACTCTCCCAGGAGATTTGCTGTGCTCTTACTGGGCTATCAGTACAATGAAATTTGGAGGTGTTAGTAATTTGGAGGTATTGCACTGAAGCTGTGGAGCCAGAATGATTTGGTGGTTTGATGAGATTCAGTTACAGAGCTGGGTCAGTTTTATGCCACAGAATGTTAGAATTGGGGATTAGGGAGAAAGAGAGGTTTGTTGGCCTTCCAGCAGAGAGGAGAATCTACTCACATCCATTCAGAGAAAGTTAAAGAGTTCTAGTCTAAAAAAGGGGTGCATCTGGGATGATTCAGTAATTTGGCAATTTTTCTGATGAGTTCTGGAGCTGGACTTATATGCTGAAGGATGCAGGAGAATTATTTTAAGGGATAAAGCTGGGGGGGAGACACAATCATTATTAAACTGTGTGCAGCTTGGTGTGTGGGTACATGAGCCCTGGCAAAGGCAACAAGCTGCCCAGATCTATCGTCTGATTGTGTACCATTAAGTGTACCCAGGTTCAAGTGCAAAAAAACAAAAGGCTTCACAATTTTAACACTGTTGACATGATTAAGTAATGCAAAGCGACTAACTTTCCCCCCTACCTCTTTCCAACCCCCAAAAGAAGCCTAAGCCCCCACCAGCTGCAGCTGTCTAAAAAATAATACAAACTCTTTCTAAAATATATTACACAGAAAGAAAAGAGAAAGAGAGAAAGAAAGGAAGGAAGAAAGAAAGAAGAAAGAAGGAAGGAAGGAAGGAAGGAAGGAAGGAAGGAAGGAAGGAAGGAAGGAAGGAAAGGAAGGAAGGAAGGAAGGAAGGAAGGAAGGAAGGAAGGAAGGAGGGAGGGAGGGAGGGAAGGAGGGAGGGAAGGAAGGAGGGAAGGAAGGAAGGAAGGAAGGAAGGAGGGAAGAAGGAAGGAAGGAAGGAAGGAAGGAGGGAAGAAGGAAGGAAGGAAGGAAGGAAGGAAGGAAGGAGAGAAAGGAAGGAAGAAAGGAGAGAAATGGAAGGAAGGAAGGAAGGAGAGAAGGGAAGGAAGGAAGGAGAGGAAGGAAGGAAGGAAGGAAGGAAGGAAGGAAGGAAGGAAGGAAGGAAGGAAGGAAGGAAGGAAGGAAGGAAGGAAGGAAGGAAGGAAGGAAGGAAGGAAGGAAGGAAGGAAAGATCGCTTTTTTTGCAAGTGGCTAGCCAGTTGTGCCAACACTACTTTTGAAGAGGCTTTCTTTGCTCCATTTAGGACTTCTTGCTCCTTTATCAAAGATTAGAAGATCGTATGTCTGGGGAGCATTCTCTGAGGACTCAAGTCTATTCCATTGATCTGAGGGTCTGTTTTTATTCCAATACTGAGCTATTTTGATAACTATTGCTTTGTAATACAGTTTAAAGTTGGGGAACGTAATGCCACCCATATTCTTTTTCCCAATAATTGCTTTGGCTATCCGAGGGTGTTTATTGTTCCAAATGAATTTCAAAAGTGCCTGATCCACTTCTTTGAAGAATGTCATGGGTATCTTTGGAGGGATTGCATTAAATCTGTACAATGCTTTGGGGAGTATTGCCATTTTAATGATGTTAATCCTGCCAATCCATGAGCAGGGTATGTGTTTCCATTTCATGTGTCCTCTCTTATTTCTTGGAGCAGAGTTTTATAGTTTTCTTTGTATAGGTCCTTCACATCTTTAGTCAAGTTGATTCTGAGATATTTGAGTTTGTGTGGCACTAATGTGAATTTGGGAATGCTGACTAGTTCAACCTTTCTGGAGAGCGATATGGAGATTCCTCCAAAAACTGGAAATTGAGCTCCCATATGATCCAGCTATACCACTCCTATGAATATACCCTAGGAACACAAAAATACAATACAAAAACCCCTTCCTTACACCTATATATATTACAGCACTATTTACCATAGCAAGACTCTGGAAACAGCCACCCTTCAACAGATAAATGGCTAAAGAAACTGTGGTATATATACAAGATGGAATATTATGCAGCCTTCAGGAAAGATAAAGTCATGAAATTTTCCTATACATGGATGTACATGGAATCTATTATGCTGAGTAAAATAAGTCAGAGGGAGAGAGAAAGATGCAGAATGATCTCACTCATCTATGGGTTTTAAGAAAAATGAAAGACCTTTCTCAACAATTTTCAGAGACAAAAGAGAGGAGGGCTAGATGTTACAGCCGACCTCATGAATCTCACCACAAAGAGTGATGAGTTTAGTTAGAGAAATAACCACATTGCGAACTATCCTAACAATGAGAATATATGAGGGAAGTGGAAAGCCTGTCTAGAGTACAGGTAGGGGCAGGGAGGGGAGGAGGGATATTTGGGTCATTGATGATGGGAATGTAGCACTGGTGATGGGGGGGTGTCATATGATATGATGGAAACCCAACCACAATCATGTTAGTAACCAAGGTGTTTAAATAAAAAATATTAAAAAGAAAAAAAAGAAAGAGAAGGAAAGAGAGATGAAGGAAGGAAAGAAGGAAGGAAGGAAGGAAGGAAGGAAGGAAGGAAGGAAGGAAGGAAGGAAGAAGGAAGGAAGGAGGAGGAAGGAAGGAAGGAAGGAGGAAGGAAGGAAGAAAGGAAGGAAAGAAAGAAGGAAGGAAGAGAAAGAAAGAGAAAGAAAGGAAAGGAAAGAAAAGAAAGAAGAGAAAGAAGAAGAAAGAAGAAAGAAAGAAAGAAAAAGAAAGAAAGAAAGAAAGAAAAGAAAGAAGAAAGAAAGAAAGAAAGAAAGAAAGAAAGAAAGAAAGAAGAAAGAAAGAAAGAAAGAAAGAAAGAAAGAAAGAAAGAAAGAAAGAAAGAAAGAAAGAAAAAAGAAAGAAAGAAAGAAGAAAGAAAAAGAAAGAAGAAAGAAAGAAAGAAAGAAAGAAAGAAAGAAAGAAAGAAAGAAAGAAAGAAAGAAAACTGAAAAGCCCTTCAAGGGGACAGAAATGAACTTCCAGGAGGTTGTGATGCTGGTGGCCCCTTGTCTGGTGAACCAGCCACACAGTCTTCTTCCCTGGCGCCAACCACCCACACTCACCACCACTCAGGAACCCATCCTTCCCAGAGACCTGGTACGGACTTCTAACTGAAATGACTTCAATAAAGGAATGAAATGATCTAGAGCAAGAGAAGGGACTATCATGACAGGGGGTGCTGGAGAAATACCAATACCTACTGCTGCCTACACTCCTGAGAGTGGGGACTACTGGATTTTCTACTAAAAAGTTTGGGGCTTTGGGATAGAACTTAAAAATTCTATAGCAAGAATTTGAACCAAATTCACTAAATCCAAAACATAACCTTTGGTCTGCTTTCTTTTCTTAAAGAAGTCTGGGCACCATTAAGAATAATATCTGCTTTTGTAAAATTGATTAAGAATCCACAGAGAAAATTAGAATAGGAGCAAGAACAAACACATTACAGGATGAATGTGATGAGATGTTGCCATCAGCTCCCAAACTCCTCCCATTGGTTGGGAGCTGGTGGGTGCAAGCCAGGACTCTGAATTTCAAGGGCTTGGTCTAAGTTTTAAGAAAAAGCCAGAATAAACTGGTTCTCATGATTTTCTGTCTTCTGACTCAGGCTTGAGATGCATGGCTGGTCCTACAGAACTATAGCATTGAGGGTTCAAGGGGATAAGAGGAGTGAGTCACCTTGGTACTGATGAAAAATGTTCTCATCTCAGAAGACAATTTCCCACCACCTCTGGCAATAGCACTTGTGCAATCTTTAGAGTCATATCCTTTGCCTGAGGGTGATGAGGTATGAAGGTGACAGGCAGGATAAGGGCTCTTCCCACAGCTTTTAACTTCAGTCAGGCCGCAGGAAGCGCCATTGTCAGCAGTGATGGGCTCCACGGAGCATGCCTGGCCTAGAGCCGCAGGTTGGGCTGAAAACACTGGGGAGAAGAACAAACAGGCTGTGGGATTGTGAGACTATACTGGAAGGATTTTCCAGAAACTGCATATTTTAGGCCCTGTCCCATGTTGCCACTTCACAAATCCCAAAGCTGGCAGGGTGGGGACATATCACATCTCCAGGCTGCCAAAAGCCTGACATTTTCCCTTAGCTGCTGTTTACAGTTAAGAAATGTAAATGTGGTCAAGTGCTGGAGATCCTAGGGAGGAAAATCACATCTGAGAAGCCAAGTCCACCAGGATTATAGCTCTTTTCACTCCTACTTTTTTCAAAGGCAAGGCCCAGAAATATAGAATGGCTTTCCTGGGAGGATGTAGAAGAAGCATAGACAGGCCTAAATTCAACCTTGTGGTTCCCTGGACAGCAATTGAATGTCTTATGTTGCTGTTTATCTGCAGAAGAGATGTATGTGACAACATCCCACTGTGCCCATCAAGAATTCTACATGCTCCCAAGTGAGTCAGAGACAGCATCAGGGTATGAAGCTCCTTGTTTGGATCACACCATTACCAGGCGCTTGTACTCAGGATTCTAGATCTCATTTTCTTTTCTCAGCACGTGTCTCCTCGTGACTGGAAGCATTGCCAGGCCCTCAGGCTTTTCAAGATGCAGCAGTTGCCTTTTGTCACACCCAGGAACAAAAAGAAGCTTTTAGATAGCACAAGGGTAAGATGCTGGCCTTATACCAACCAACCTGGGCTCATTCCCCCAGCACAGCCAGAAAAAATCTCTAAGCACAGAACCAGGAGTAAGTGACTCCCCCCCCAATCAAAATTAAATATAAAGAGGCTTTTGCTCAGCCCAATTTATAGACAAAACCCCCCTACAGGTAAAGTCAGAAAGGTCCCAGTACTTGACACACAGATTATAGGGTCTCCCCCCACCTTGCAGGAATTAATTTGAGTCTTTGCAGAAAACATTTCTTGTGACTGGAAGCATTGCTGGGTCCACAGGAAGCAAAAAGGAACATTGTCTCTTCACATCCCACTCTGCCCCCAATTTCTGCACCCAGTCCCCTAAACGCAAGAACACACACAAGCAACTAACTATTCAAAGGAAGAGCCTCATCAACCCTTTACCCACCTCTAGCCACACAAAGCCACTTCAATAACAAGCTGAAGAAACACTCTTAAGGGAAGTGGGCAGGAGTCTCCCTATTTATGCTCTGAGAGCAGAAGAGGGTCCCCTCCAGCATCGAATCTGATACTGGTTGCCATGAGGGTAGCATGTGGTATTGTAACCAGTATCCCCATTTCACCTCTCTGGACAGCTATCCCATTGCTTTTCTGTAGAATTATCTTTATTTCACCAGAAAGTGCTGACCTGCAATCCAGGACTAATATGCATAGGGGACTGTGGGCTGCTGTATGCTGAGGATTAGGGCCTAGAGTCTTATTCTGCTCAGTGCTCTGATAAGAGAGCAGAGAATGGGTGAATAGAAGAGGGACAAAAGGGATGACCTCTGGAAATACTAAGGAACTTTGCCTATGCAAAGTACTCAGCTATGATTGAGATGTTGGGTGTTCAGAGAGCTGTGATGGTGTTCGCAATGGCTGATGGCTTGAGCTGGGTCATTAAAAGGAACTTGTTGACAGATCTCTGACATTACCTGGGCCATTTTGATGGAATCTGTCATTTAAGCAGCAGATCTATTTATTGGCCCACTAAACTGACTACAGATGTGGTGGGTTGTTAAACTCTTAGATAGTCACATCTTACAGGGAGGCAGATAAGAGGCAAACATCACTCTTAAAAATGGACACGTCATTTTGAGTAAAAACTTCTTGTTCTGAGTGTACTGCTTTCCCAAGACTGCATCCACTCAAACCATCTGGACAGTTTTTCTGCCTCCTGTGTGACCACAATTGCCCCCCAAATCTTACGAGGTCACACTGGTGGTGAGTCCTGGAGGTGTTTTGATTCTCCAGAATGTGCACACCTGGGATGAGAATGTATGAAATCCATGTTGGAGTCTACTGACATGCTAAGGATATTTTCTCCGGAGTGAAGGGTCCAAATTCTTCCCAGAGCAGAAGTAAATTTACTGACACAAAACCTGAAGACCATAAATATGTTCACTGACATGAAACCATGACATGAAATCCATCCATGAGTAGCTTAGAATAACTTGCCAAGCCTCAGAAGCCATAAGCCCGGGGCAAATAAAACACCAGATCAAATATAGAAAATGCACAGACAAGCCAAAGAGCTCCTAGTGCTTAAATAATCAGTAGGTTCACTTTATGCTTCCTAGTGTCCACATAAAAAACAAAATTTTTGTCTCACCAGAATTGTCACTGTTTTGTTAGAAGAGTCAAGATGGGTATGTTAACTGAGGGATACAGTCAGATTTGGGCTGCTTTAGAAGGAACTTCCAGAAACTTCAGAGAACATGGACAGTAGAATTGTTCTAAATTTCTGTTTCTGGGGTGATTTGGGAATAGTCAGGACAGGTCCTGACATGGGAGCAGATTTCAGGAAAGGGTTTCTCAGATAAAAAAAAAAATACACCTATATGACCAAGGTTCCTCAAAGAAAAAGAGCCATATTGTAAACCCACACCACATGAAAGGATATAATGTAGGATGAACACATATGTGCACAGCTAACATATATGTGTACAATTAACATGTATGTGTACAAATATGCATAGGGAGAAGAGATTTACTTTAAAGAATTATTGCCTTTTGATATAATAAAGTTTGGTACCTCCAAATTCTACAAAGACTCAGGGGTGGAGAACAAGTTTGACACAGAGACAAAAAAAATTTTTTATATTTTATTTAAACACCTTGATTACATACATGATTGTGTTTGGGTTTCAGTCATGTAAAGAACACCACCCATCACCAGTGCAACATTTCCATCACCAATGTCCCAAATCTCCCTCCTCAAAATTTTAAACTTTAAATTTTAAAGTCAGAGAGCCACACCACGCAGTGACCTGTCAAGAGACAAACACTCACACAAAAGCACATAATTTTAACAATAATATATTAAACACATACTGCATTTTGCCATTTTGAGTAAGGGTAAAAATCCTGTTCGACACCCCTGTACAAAGTAGTCAGAAGTGTTAGAGATGCAGAAAAAAACAATATGGTGGTATAGAGCCAAAGGTCATCTTTTTTACCATCACTTCCTGTTTGGGAGGTAATTCTTAGCTCTAGGGAGAAGTCTACAGATTTCTGATTTGATAAGGCCCACCCACAGTAGAGAGAACAATCTGTTTTTAAAATGTACTGATTTACATGTTAACCTCAGACAGAAACATGTATGAAATGCATCACAGAAATACACAGCATTGTGCTTGTTAACATCTCTGGCCACTGTGGTTCAATCAAGTAGACACATGAAATTAATCACCAAACACTCTTCAGATGAGTTTCAATTTTTGTGCACAAAGGGATAATCAAGGACCTCTAGGATCTGGAGATACTGGAGGCGTGGGACTGAAAATGATAAGAAGCACTGAAGATGCAAATAGCAAACACAGAGTTCTGGGAAGGGGTTGAACTGGGAATTCCTTCACTAGAGTTTTCCAAATCAAGATTATTTGATATTGTGACCCCAAATTCTCACCATGGCTCTGACTGTAATGAATGCGACTTAGGGGATAGGTTTGGGAGCCTGACCCTTCACCACTACTTACGAATAGAGTAATAATAGTGAGAATCACAGTGTATGACCTAAAGCCTTTCTGTCTGCCAGGACTTAAGTGGGAATCTGAGCACGTTTGTAGAGGGTTTGCCAGTCTCATCACAAAATGTGATGGGTTACTTATCCCAGGGTTGTTCGTCTAAGAAATCTCCTGGCTTTCGCAGTTTGTTACAAGATAGTAATTGCCATGTGCCTTAAAATAAAAAAGAAAAGAAACAAAATGCAGTTTCTGCAAGAAGAAAACCCCACACTAAGCTCCTTAGTAATAGCAGATCACTTTTATCCTCCATCACATTCATTTTGCTCCCCTTCCGCAGCCCACGTCCCAACAGCTACGGTATCAGCATAGTTTAATATTGAATTTTCCACTCTGTTATGGATCTTTTTTTTTTTACCTCTTGTCCTGTGGCAGCAGGGGAATTCTTCCCTTATTTGATGCTATAAAGTACAGCAAGCCCATTGTTGATCTTGCCAACTGAAGGGACTCTTGCAAATGGGTATATTTCCGCAGATCTACACAATAGGCCTAATTGCATGGGTTTGCAATGTAAGCAGAGGTTGTTTGATTACTAGCTGTTTTGTACCATGAAAGTGCACATTAATTATTTAAGAGATGGACTTATAATTATTGTAAGCCTTAAGTAATTACCTATAATTTTGGTAAGGGTTAGAAAAACTGATAGTCTAGCAAATTCAGGTTTTAGTCATTAGTAAGATCATAATTACATTTAAATTGCAAAATGAAAATTATGCAATTTGTCTCCCCCAATAATGCATAAACATTACAGTGATTGTAGGTTTTAATGGACTATAAAAAACTAGAGTAGTGATGGCCAGTCAGGGGCAATTGCAGCTCCTTATTATTATTATTTTATATTTTAACTGCTTCTTCCTTACCACTTCTCTGGCCATTCTTCCTAAGGAGAGCAGTAAGGCTGAAGATTTTCTTTCCACATGAAAGCCATGAGTTTCATGAAGAAGAGGAATGAAAGTGAGATTCAAGCAACAGATGATGAACTGAAAGAAAACAAGTGAGCATATACATAAAAAATTACCCTCACAGAGGGATTATAATAGCCTCAAAATACTTTACACTTGAATTTATCTTCAAAGATTATGATGTCTATTTTATAGAAAAGGTAACCAAGGCTCAGAGAGGAAATGTGACTTCCTTGCAGGAATCAGAACCTGCATTCTATGCTTTGAAACATGCTTTATCTAGGGCCCAACTCAATTCTGCAGCAGCAAGGTCTTTTATGGATTAACTTTGCCAACAAAAGCAACCACATTATGGAACTAGAGAGGCAGTACAGCAGGTAAATTACTTGCTATGCATGAAGTCAACATGGTTTTGATCCTTAGAACCCAATATGGTCCTCTAACTCACATTATAAATGATCCCTAAGTGCAGAGCCAGGAGTAAGCTCTGATCATCGATGGATAGTGCCCAACCTTCCCCCGCCAAAAAAGAAAGAAAGGACAAATAAAATAAGCTGCTACACTAGCTGTGGGTACAAAATCATGATATTGTCACAGTCCAATGCATGTTCTCTGGTGGGTGGTCAATACACTTTGGAAAATGAGCATCAAAAATCCTTTATTCTGTGAAGCTCTTTCTGGGCAAGAATTGTTTGTCCTTGCTTTGTTCTCATATTCCCAGCAAATATCTCCATCATGATCTAAATTCACAAACAACAAACTTAATAAAATGCATTGTCTCCCTCTGTGGACAAAGAGGCCTCAAAGAAAAATGTCCCGGTTCATGTATCCTTGGCAGTCCATGAAAGCTGAGAAATACTTATTAGCTAAGTCAATCAATTAATCAATCATTCATTACTTGCCTACTGACTCTTTTAGGCTGCATGAAAGGTAATAGCATCTATCAGCTCAAGATCTTGCAATCTGGCCAAGATGAACAAATAGTAGATGAAAGATGAAATGACAATGCAAACATATTTATCGCCACTGAACAAACTACCCCAGTGTTACTAGTATTTACCGAGATGAGTTATGAGTTTGTCCTCCATTGGAATGCCATTGACATTGCCCAGGTGCCTATAGGCCCTGCTTAATCAGCTTCGGTTTCCTCTAGATGCAAGAAGATAAATGTTTCCTGCTGTCATCACCTAATTATGGATGATGCCAACCATAAATATTGACTGAGTACCTGATCAGTGCCAGGTTCCAGGCTGGGAAATAGGGCACCAAAGAAAACAAACTCCATTTTAGTTTTGAGTTGGGAAGGAAGACTTGGAGGAAAAGCTTAGAGCATCAGGTGATGTCTACATTGGTCAACAAAGTTTGCAGAGAAGAGAGAATGATGCATCATGGAGGGACAGAGGAATGATGGGGCATCTCAACAAGCAAAGCAAAGCTTAAAGGAGACTTGTGTTTTGAGAGAGATTCTGAAAAACAATAATAATATTAATAGGGAAGATTCTGTAACAAGAACAAACAACAACTGATTCATTCGTAGGTTTAATGAATGGTACTTTTTTACCATACCAGAAACATCTTACCTTCACCTCATAGGGATTCTAACGGAAGGAGTTTATCAAAGGTTCTGGTGTCATGCAGAAATAACGTTTTAAAGGCTAGACCCCCTGGGACCTGAATTTCATGTTCAGAACACAGTGTTGGTTGAGAAATTTTACTTTACTGCTGGAAATTAGAGGACTCAGATATTGGTTTGACTAAATAAAAAGCTAAATTAAAAGATCTGATATATAATACAGGGGCTAAGGGGCATCCTTGAATATGACTGGCCCAAGGTCTGTTGGTCTCTGGCCCCATATGGTCTTCTGATCATAGCTGATTGTGTCTCTTGAGACCCCACACTCCATGAGGATAAAGTTGCTAATCTCTGATCCTGCATAACCTGAGAAATAGCCTCAGATCCTCAGGTCCCTGAATTGAACTTCCAGTACAGTTGGCAAAGAATCACCAGGAGGAATCACTGGACTTCTAGACACAGATTATTAGATTCCTATCCCCTTTCAAAAAGGAAAAGAATAATCTAAATGATTCTCCCATGACATTCCAGAATTATATTTTATTGGAGACAGCTAACCAATGAGTATTCAGTCCCTGTTCATAGGAAATGACACAACAATAGGGGGAAGATCAGACAAGGACATGCATTGCTTTCTGGAAGAGAGAAAGCAACTGTCAAAAGGCCTTTATGCCTGGAGTAGACAACACAATTATCTGGCTGGGAAGATAGGTTACCCTTTTTATTAAGGTTTTAGTCTTGAAAAACAGGTAGGTTTTTCCGAGTCAGAAAGAAATGATTCTTAAAGAGGAAAGATCTCCAAAAGGGAAGACAAGCAAGCAGGTAGAAATCCACCTTATCTACATATTCATTGGGATTAACTTTTTGGTTGGAAGTCTTTGATCATTAGCAAAGTCTTTGATCCATCCCACTGCTTGGATTAGTGTTTCTCATATTTTTGACTACATTCCCTTCTAACCTGTTGCCTTCCTGTGACTTAATCTACCCCACCCTCATCCTATTGGTTGTCCTCTTAGTTTTGTGCTGTGTGTACACATTTGTGTAATTTTAACCTCAAACTTCTTGAAATATCCTGGGAGTGGCCACATGGCTCCAGTTTAAAAATACTAGAAAAGATCAGCAGTACTGTATTGTGGAATGGCAGAGGTTTAGCTGGGACTAGCGTCTAGAATTCATTGTGCCAGCTTTCTGACTCAGTTGTCAATTTAATTTCTTTTCTGCTGGGACTGACCTCTTGACTATCCTGTTAGCACATCCTCAGCTTTTCCACAAAGAAGGAGTTTGGACACACATTCAAGCTCTGAAGAGCCAGCTCAGCTCAGGGGCCTGTCTTAAAACAATTGATGAGAGGGCCCAGAGAGATAGCACAGCGGCGTTTGCCTTGCAAGCAGCCGATCCAGGACCAAAGGTGGTTGGTTCGAATCCCGGTGTCCCATATGGTCCCCCGTGCCTGCCAGGAGCTATTTCTGAGCAGACAGCCAGGAGTAACCCCTGAGCACCACTGGGTGTGACCCAAAAACTAAAAAAAAAAAAAAACAATTGATGAGAAACGGATTAAAAACCACCTCTTTGGATCTTGGAAGGAACATTTGTAAAATTGGGGTGAGGAATGTTGGGAGTGAAATAATAATCCTATTTCTCAGAGGCCCAAAGAGAGTAATAGCTACTTTAAAAACCAGATTGTGGCCAACTGGTAGAAATGTTGGCCAGATCCATATCATGGTGCACATGTTCAGTGACCAGTCTTCTTGCTTGTGGTGAGTGTGGCTGAATTCTGAGCAGAGCATTCTGTCTGACCTGGATTTTTACTGAGCCTATATTAAATCAAGTCTCTCAGAATTCAATTTAAGGAGAGCTAGCAGATAACAAAAAGAACCATGAAGTTTGAACTCAAAGAGTAGGATATAAACTGAACAGGGCAGGAGTAAGAAAAAGCAGTCGCTTTTCTTGACAAGCCACTGGCTGCAGTTGTGAGGCTTTGTGGCAATGTGCCTGGGTGTTTTTTGAGGAGATATATATTAGTGTGTATTTGTGTTAAAGTGTATGTGTGCACCTGTGTGAGAGTGAGAGGGAAATTATTTGGTGAGTTGGTGAGTATGAGAGAGTATATGCAAGTGTACATATGTGTGTGAATGTGAGTTGATGTGTATGTGATAGTGATAAAAGTCTGAATGTATGAGTGTTAGTAGGAAAGTGGGAGTGAGTGGGAAAGTCTGAGTGGTGGGGGGAGTTTGCATCCCTATGCTAAAGTGATGGTGTTCAGTGGTTTCTGCTTTTCTGAGATTTACACACTGGTATAATCTGAACGCTTGGCTCACCTAATGTGGGAGAACTAGGT
This sequence comes from Suncus etruscus, assembly GCF_024139225.1. Taxonomy (NCBI): domain Eukaryota; kingdom Metazoa; phylum Chordata; class Mammalia; order Eulipotyphla; family Soricidae; genus Suncus; species Suncus etruscus. The sequence goes on from NC_064862.1 coordinate 71,397,029, forward strand.
TATAATCTCAGATATTAACCCAACTGCCATCAGACTTTTCTGTTCTTTCATAATACAATGTGCCTGCAGTCATACTTGGACTTCCCAGAAGTTTCCACATGCTTTTCTTTTGGAGGATGATCACAAATTCTTTCCCTCCCAGGAACCCCACCCTTCCCTAGTTTCAAAGTTAGAGAAGGATTTTTGGAATTTCCTGAGCTTTTGTTACCTAAACTGTCTTATTCCTACTTTTGACCAGTTTTATGATATTTTCCAACTGTGTGTAGCCACTTCTAACCTTGTTTTCTCCTTGCCCCTAAGTCTCTAGCTAGAGACCCCTAGGATATACTTTTCTCATATAGTCCCTGGAAATTCCTGAGGGTCAATAGGGAGCCATATATTCCCCCTACTGAGAAATGCTGACTTTGGCCTTTCCCAGGGACTCATTGGTCTGTGTCATGCTGTTCTTTCTCCACTCATTTCCTTTGGTTATATTAGTCTGAAAAATGCCCAAGAAACTAAGCTCTTACTCTTTGGTATGGAAAGAACCACACCAGACACAGACAAAGCTAATTACTTCTCCAAGCACTTGTGTGAGAGAGAGAGAGATTCGTTCACATGAGGTTGGCTACCACAGGTTCTCCAACTGGTACTCTGCAGCCACAAACTTTTATTTTATTTTAAGACATTCTAAGAAACCCCAAGGGGGAACCTTTAGGGAACCCCATGGATCATTCCTGATATTTTTAGTCATTGAGCTGCCTTTCAGGCCCTATAGTTCAATACAAGATCAGTGCTTGCTCAGAGGACCAACAGAGTCATCCTAGAGTGCTCAGGGACCTCTAGCACCACACCCAGCAGACTCAGGGAGCCATCTTGTGGCAGAGATGTCACTCCTGCCAATAGAGTACATGACTGGCATGTGCCTGATACCCTTACTATATAGCCCTGATCCCAGCATCAAGCATTCTGGCTTTCTGACTTAAGATACTGCTATGATTAAGGGCCTTAGTTGGAGCCTTGTCCTTGAGAAGGAAACTGAGGGAGAAAGGTCTCTTAGATCTGAAAGCCTGTGTTTGGCTTCCCACACAGCGGAGATAGGGGGAAAGTGGCTAGAATTTGAAAGATCTTGATTTTTTTTTTTTTTGGTCCTACCCTGCAAACCCTGTCTGAGCTACATGATCTAGCAGTGTAGCAACAAAAGTCATGCCCAGCTTCCAGTTAGCACTGGAACCAGTGGCACTGGTTCTAGATAAATGGTATGGAAAATAAAAATGTCACTAATGGATGAAAAGAAACATTGACAATATCACCAATGGCAACAGTAGCACCGAAATATTAACAATGGTAAAAACCCTGATTATGGCACCAGTGGCAATGATTTGAGCATACTTGTTAGGGTACCAAGTTCCTACGTCTTGGAGAAAGAAAAGCTTTACTTCTTGCAGGGAAGGGTGTATTCTCATGAGGTGCAAATAAGGAGTGTTACACTGAAAGATTTGTTGCTTAAAAAATATGGCACCCCAGGCAACAGTAAGAGTGCCAAATATTCTTGCAAAGAACCCCAGTGACTAGTTCCTGAATCAGTCCTAGTGAAAGTGTGGTGTCTTCCTAGATCTAGGGTCCTGTAGACAGGTCCATCTGTGCCATAAAAACTAAGTAGTACAGTGAAAGAAAGCCATGGGAGTGCTAGGGCCAAGCGCCTTGCCAAAAGCTGTTGACTGGGCTAGATGAGATGGGATCTAGAAACATCTGCAAAGCAGTGTGTAGGAGGCAAGCTGAAAACAGGATCCCAGAAAGAACAGCAAGACAAAACCAGAGATTGCAGAGAGAACCACAGAGATGGGTTGAAACTGGAAATGTGCCCAAGAGCTTGAGACCTGATGTTGACAGGTGTTGGAGGGAACAATATGTTCTTTTTTAAAAAATAAAATAAAATCTTTATTTAAGCACCATAATTACAAGCATGATTGTAGTTGGGGTTTCAGTCATAAACAGAACACCCCCTTCACCAGTGCAACATTCATATCACTAATGTCCTCCTCTCTCCTCCCCCACCCCTGCCTGTATTCGAGACAGGCATTCTACCTCTTTCATTCATTAACATTATTGTGCTAGTTGTTAGTGTAGTTCAATGGTCCTCAAACTACAGCCCGCGGGCCACATATTGTATTTATTCCATTTTGTTTCTTCACTTCTAAATAAGATATATGCAGTGTGCATAGAAAGTTGTTCATAATTTTTGTTTTTACTATAATCTGGCCCTCCAACAGTCTGAAGGACAGTGAACTGGCCCCCTGTTTAAAAAAGTTTGAGGACCCTGGTTGCGGCTTTCTGGGGACCCTGGCCAGCAGGGTGAAGGGGATGAATGCCGCAACTTATTCGTGGATTCACTGAAGCTGACCCGATCCGAAATATCTATGGGAAAATCTGTAGAGGTTAGAAAGAAGGCCTAAGTCTTTTATCTGATCAAAGGCAATTTATTAAGCAGGCAAGCGCTTATATATATTTTTTACACAAGGGGAAGTATGTCTCAAAAACTATTGGTCATTTCAAACCATCTCTTATCCAATTATATTCCAAGCATAGGCACATAACCAAAAATGAATAAAGGTACTAAACATTAAACTTATGGGGCATACAAGAATTGGTCAATTCAAACAAGCTTTTCACCAATTATATGCTTACTACAGGTATTTGGCCAAAAAGGGAAAAAGGATAGAGTGTGCCTTGTTAAGAACAGCCCAAAGGAGGTGGGAAAGGAAAAAAGGGGGAGGCATGACTCAATGATTGATCCTAGTAATCTTTAGCTGACCGGAATGAGAGACATATAAGGAAATATTATCTTGTCCCTGGCCTCATGGCCCTGTGGTTAGTACAAGGGGCTATGTTGTTGCAAGATTTCCTATTTGCTCATGGGCTAAGAACCTGCCGACAGTTACGTATGCAGCTCAGTGGAACTTTTCACAGAGATAGAGGCTAAGGTTGATAGCATCCATTTTGTGCAAGCTAAAGCAGTCTCCCACACCTGGTCACTGTAGTTCATGAGAAATTGGGTAAAGGGGATTGGTTAGAATGGAGTATATTGACTCATTCATGATCATAGAGACTATAAAGACTCTAAGAGTTAAGAATGGAGTCCTCAGGTCTGTGAATTGGATTTCTGGGAAGGGTCCAGGGAAATGGTGGACAAGGAAGCAGGGGAAGTCAGAGAGAAATGGAACTCAGGCATGATGATGCCCAGAGACTG